>NC_050573.1:70458962-70485032 GCF_011100635.1 Trichosurus vulpecula
AGAGGATTTTATATTTTATCTTGAAGGTAATAGGGCCCCACTGGAGTTTAGCGTGTGCGTGCGTGCGTGCGTGCGTGCGTGCGTGTGTGTGTGTGTGTGGTGGGGGTAATATAGCTGAAATTGTGCTTTGTGAATATCACTTTGGCAGTTCAGTAGAGGATGAATTGGAGTAGAGAGAGACCTGAGGTGGGGAGACCTACCAGCAGGCTAATATCATAGCCCAGGTGTGAGGTGATAAGATCCTATGTCATTCTGAGGGTCAGAGAGAAGGGATAGTATAGAAGAATGGTTAGGAAAGTCAAATCATTACATAGCAATAAATTTGGTATGAGGAGTGGGAGTGGTGAGAGAGAGTGATTAGTTATGGGTGACATCTATGTTGCAAACCTGGGTAACTGGGAGGATAGTGGTGTGACCTCAACAGTAACAGGGAAGTTGGGAACAGAGGAGGGTTTGGGGAAAAGATGATGAGTTTTCTGTTTTGGACATGATAAGTTTAAGATGTCTATGAAACATCGAATTGGAGATGTCTGATAGGCAGTTGGAGATGAAAAGCTGATGGTCAGGAGACAAGATAGGGCTAGATAAGTAGGTGTGAGGATCGTCAGCATAGGGATTATAAATGAATCCATGGTAGTTAATGAGATCACAAAGAGAGGCAGCATATGGGAGAGAGAAGAGGGTGCTCAATAGAATTTTGGTGGACATCCACGGTTAGCAGGTACAATCTGGATGAGGATCAAGCAAAGGAGACTGAGAAGGAATGGTCAGACAGGCAGGAGAAAAACTAGGAGAGAAGAAAACCTAGAAAGAAGAGATCATTTAGGAGAAGTGTGTGATCAACAATGTCAAAGACTGAAGCGAGATCAAGAAAGATGAGATTTGAGAAAAGGTCACTAAATCTGGCAATTAAGAGAACATCGTGGGGTGGCTAGGTGATGCGGTGGGTAGGGCACCAGCTCTGGAGTCAGGAGGACCTGAATTCAAATAAGGCTTCAGACACTTACGAGCAGTGTGACCCTGGGCAAGTCATTTAACCCTGGTTGCTTCCCGCCCCCCAAAAAAGAGAGAACATTGGTAACTTTGAAGAGAGCTGTTTCAGTTGAATGATGATGTCAGAAGTCAGACTACAGAAGACAGTGAAGAGAGAAAAGAAATGAAGTCACCGATTAGAAATTTCTCAAGTTTAGCCACAAAAGGGAAAAGAGGTTCAGGATGACAGCTAGTGGTGATAGACATAGATCAAGTGAGGTGTTCCTGAGGATGGGGCAGGCACAAGCATATTTGTAGGCTTCAGGGAAACAACCAAGGAGAGATTGAAGACTAATGAAATAGTGAGGGCAGTAGAGAGAACATTCTCCTGTGAATGTAAAAGGCTTTGTGCCTTCTCGAAGAGAAGGGCCACCTCTTCATGTGAGACAAAGGTGAAGAAGGAGAGAGTGTGGGAAGGCATGGGAGTGATGGGAGTTGAGGAGGAGGGAAGAAGAGGAAACTCTCAGTGAATGGCCTTAGTTTTTTTAAGTGAAAGAAGAGGGAAAGTTTTCCACTGAGAAGCTGAGGTGGGGGAGGTTAAGGCGGCATCATGGGTAGATTGAGGAGGGATGAAAAGGTTTGAAAACTGGAGTGTGGTGGGTTGGTGGGATAATGAATCAGTGAGGGAGGGCAGACAAGTCGGCAAGTTACAGGAGAACAAAGTCTATTTGACCAGATTAAGTTAGGATGTTACAGAGAAAACAGAAGTGGGTACATATGTAGCCAGATGACAATGCTAATGTTTACCCATGTAACCTGCGCTTTGCAAGCAATTGCATATGCTCATTGATGCATATATTCATTACTCCATGTTTTGAGTGTACTTCTGTTTTATGATTTTCTTTTTCATGAGTATTTGCTTCGGAGATGGTATTATGACATATAATTTTATTTACATAGTATTGTATATATTTTATTTATGTATTTATAATATACATTATATGGTATGACTTATACATAGTACTTTATATAGCATTATTACACACAATTGTCATTATAACGCATGTATTATTATAGAAACAGTTAACTGTTAACTCCAATATTTCATTATTTGCATATATACTATTTCTGCATGTTTTGTTTTTCTATAGGCCTATTGATGCGTTGCTATTCTGCATAGTTGCTTGTGTTATGTGGCTATGCATGTGCTGCTGTGACATAGACATGTAATTTAGATCTGGTTCTGAAATAGCCTATCAAGCAATGCTTTACATCACGCTATGTTGTTATATATCTGCTATGAATGGCACCCTGAGATGATTACTTGGGATGCTGGATCAAGCATGCATTTTCGGCTAAGTGATGCTGCTTATTTTGTTGCTATGATGTGTAAAATTGCAAATGTCAAGTGTTACTGAAGCTGATTTTGCAAGGGACTGTAAAATCTGTGGCCCCAGTACGAACGTCACAGGACAATGGACGCTGATGGCAGGTAAAAATCCCCCATATTCCCCTTCTCAGGTTAGGAAGGGAGCAAAATCTGGTCCCAGACAATCACTAGGGTCTGTCCCAAGGAAAATCAAAGAAGAGAATGCTGGGAATTTTCATCTTCCAGCAGGTATGCCGAGAAGGGGGAAGAATGAGAGGGCTTGGGCTACAAGAAAGGAATTGTATGCTCTAGCCATGCACCAGAATCTGGCAGCAGACTCTGGGTTTGCTGAACTTGCTAAAACTACTAATACCAAGGGGAGTGACTCTTCACATTCTTCCTTCCTCTTACCTTCCTCTTATTCTTAGAAGACCACATATCTCTGTTCCCCAAATCTCTGTTTGCTTTCTATTTCCCTTTAAAAGTTGAATGTAGTTAACCATTACGGATCTGTGTGTGTCTTTGCGCAAATTCAGCTGAGAGAAAATAGAGAGGGAATACCTGAAAGAGAGAAATAAACCTTTTTTAAAAATAGTGATATGTGTGTGTTTTCATTGGAGATTTTTTTTTCCTAGCTAGGCGTTGAAACTAAACAAAAGAATTATCAGTTCATTTTTGTAGCTTCTTAGGCCAGAAACAAAGAAATCTTAGACCTAGTTTTTCTAAGAGAGCAGCTTTTGGTTGTTTGGGGAAATCTTTGACAAGCTAAGACTGACATGAGAGGTGACATTTCATCCATTTTTCCATTGGTTTACTGTGGCCAGTTTGAAAGGAAAACTATTTCTCTAGAGAAATAGAAAGTGACCAAGAGAGAAAGTGATGCTGGAGGCAAAGAATCAGGAAGGAATAATGATGGGGGATGGGCATGGAAGGGAGAGCAGTAAGGAAGAGTGACAACTCTTGCTCACCATCCCAGCACAGCAACTCTTCACCATACTATATTGCTTAACTATGTTCTAAGTTTCCTTCCAACATTGTCTGACATCCATGCTACAGAATTATCTGATTCATATTCTAAGCCTAGAGACTTGTTCCTTCATTTAATAAACATTTATTAAGTACCTACTGTGTTCCAGGGACCACGTTGGGCATACAAAAAGTGGCCAAAAAAAAAAAACCGAGTTCTTGCCCTCGAGGAGCTTACAAACTAAGGACTGTTGCCTGTTGCAGATACATGACAATGGCATGAATTTGAAACAATTGTAGTTTCTCCTAAGAGATTTTATTCTTGCTCCCTCCCTCTTTCATTTGCATAAGACCAAAGCATCTTGGGAATATCTAGCTCTAAGTCAAAAATTGTCTGAGACAAAGGACTGAGACTTATCCCTAGGAAAGATTTTAAAATTAGGGTTCATCTTAGACTGGGAATATTCTGCCCAGTTTTGATCCTAGTTAGATGTAGTGGCTCATAGTGATCAGCCCAACCTTAACAGAAAAAGCCTTTCTGAGTACTACTGTAGTACACAGGAGCTGAGATAGCCAGCGACTACTCTGAAAAGAAGCCTAAAAGATGGTAGCAAAGAGATGAGTAGCCATGAGAAGGGTGGAGAGTTCCTGGACAATGCCTTGCAAAGGTAGCGACACCACCTCTCCACTATGTGGCAAAGTGTCCCAGAGACAACCGCCTCTTAGCCTAAGAGAAAGAAGCAGCTGCAGCAGTGGTGGAGAAGGAAGCGTTCTTGGAGAAATTGTGAAAGAAGGGTACATGCTTTCAACTGAATGTCATCCAAGTGGTAAGAGTTCTTGAAATCTGATTTTCTATTGAGAGAAGGGGAATTTTTACATAGGATACTTATGAATACCTACGCTTGTGATGGTGCAAATGACTCCTAAAGCTGGAGAAGCAACAAGAGACTACAAACCATGATACACGGAAGCAAGGGACCTAGACTTGGAACTCCACTGTTACTGTGAGTTATCTGGTCCATGGGGCATTGATCATCTTGTATCCCCAGGTGTGTTACCCCTCTGAGGAACTTGCTGGAGACAGGAGGATAATTGATTGATTGTTGATTGTTTAATTGTTTTATTTATTTAATTTATATTAATTGTTAATATTAATTAATATTAATATTATCATTAATTAATTATTAATTTATTTAATGTTAATTTATTTAATGGTTGATTGATTAAGAGCTACTACGAGTCCTTTATGTGTTTTTGCTGCTACATTGTTGAAATACTATTGTGAGTTCTTTTTATGCATTTTTCTTTCTATGGGATAGAATAAAGGACTCCCTGGATCCAATATATGCATTGCTACCTTGAGTGTTTGTGCAGGATGTGATGACTCTTTTAGCCACATCTGTGAAGACTAAAACATAAACTATATTCTGAGATTTCCCAAAGGAGCTCTAGTAGAAGCCTCATGGTCCTTAGAAAATTTGATTTAGGAGGGACTATCTGCAAAACTGAGCCTGGTCTTAGCTCTCCTCAGCAACGCAATGATCTAAGACAACTCCAAAGGACTCATGATGGAAAATGCTGTGAGTATCCAGAGTAACGGCTATAGAGTCTGAATGCAGATCAAAGCATACTATTTTCTCTTTTCCCCCCCTTTCTTGTGGCTTTTCCCTTTTGTTCTGATTCTTCTTTCACAACATGACTAATATGGAAATATTTTAATATGATTGTACATGTTTAACCTATATCAGATTGCATGCTGTCCTGGGGAGGCAAAAAATTTTGGAACTCAAAATCTTGTAAAAGTGAATGTTGAAAACTATCTTTGCGTGTAATTGGAAAAAAATAAAGTACTAATAAATGGGGAAAAAATTTGAGCCTGGTCCATGTAAACCCAGAGCTAGAAATCCTGAGCAAGGCATTATCATGTAAAAATCCCCTCAAATCAATAAAATTCCAGTCAGTAAACATTTGATAAACATGCATCATGTGCAAAGTACAGTGCTAGGCACTGGAGATATAAAGACAAAAATTATGTAGCGCCTCTCAAAGACTTTACATTTTACTAGGAGTGGGCTGCGATGTATACATCAATATAGTACATAGATACAGTAAAATTATTAAGCTCTGGAGATGTCCCATTTGAAAGGCAGACCATGTGATAGCGACATTGTGCCTATAGCTGTTAATTATGTCTGCAAATTCCCTGGATATTTAGCAGCATCAAAAAAATTTCCTTTGATGTTGATGATTGTATGGTAAAAAGAGATTCCCACCCTTGGGTGCAGAAATGGAACTAGCAAAGGGCAATTGGGGTTTTGTCCCAGGAGCCAACATTGGTGGGGGAAGGGGAAAGCATACTGTCCATATACAGCCAACCAAAGCACCAGTCGCTTGACAAACCTGCTCCTTCCCTCCCCCATGGTCCCAGGGCTTTTCCATCCCTCTCTCATGTTCTGCTTTCCCATATGCCTCCTGGCCTGGGGATCACTGTAGGATTGAGGATGGGGAATAGGCAAAAGCAGAGTGCTCTGGCTGGCATCTCCTCCAAACAGTGAAATCAAGCCTACCTCTCATCTGTCCCTAGCCTCCATTGTCTTCTCTTCCCACTATTCCCTCTTGAACCCTCCTCTCCCCTTCATCCTAGATCTCTTTCTCTTAATGTTTCTTCAATCTTCGATTACTCACAGAAACCTAGCTTTTCCCCTGGAGTTACCCTATCTCTTGGCACTTTCTTCAAGGCTAGCTGCTCCTCTCACAGTCCTTGGCACACAGGGCCAGGAAGAAATTGTAGAACACTCCTTGCTCCCCACTACCTCCTTTGCCACCATCACTCAGCAACCACCTCCCCTTCCTTTAATTTCCCTTCCATCCCGCCCAGGTTCCTTTTGCTGCCATCTATGGAACACCAGGTCACACTTCTTCATCCTGAATAAGATGGTATTGGCATCACAGTGTTCTTTACTGCTCTTCCTGATCCCTGCAAATGGAAAAAGATCTTGTCTTCAAGTTTGGGACTCAAGGGCTGGAGCTCTCTTTGAACACCTGACATTCTTGACCTCTTCACTGCTCACTACCATTTCCCTTCAGTCAAATGAAAGAGTGGTCTTAGGTTAGAACTTTTTTCTGCTCCCAGAGCAGGACAGTAAGACAGGCAGGAGGACAGAAGACCAGGAGAGATTTCCAAACTTTTATGATCATACAACCCTGTCAGTAAGAATTTTTTGAGCAGATCTCCTTCAATATACATACATTTCTTTCTAAATTATATACGATATACACTATACATATGATATATACACAATATATACTATATACAAATACAAAATACAATACAGATATACAATGAAACATATTAATACCACAATATAATGTACAATATGATATATTAGCACCACAGAACTAATATACAGGATGTTCCTAAAGTCTGGACACATAGGCAAAAATGCATATTTTCAAGAAATGAAATGAATGAAATTCTCAACATTTTATTTAATTGAAATATTAACAAATAACATCTTCAATATAATTTCCATCATTTGTGATGCAAAGGTTGATGCAAGATTCACATGAATGCAATGCAATAACTCCACATTGCCGTCAATTTTAGCACATTCACTCTTTTATGCGTTTATGCGTTCAATCAAGTGTGTTGCGTCTGTGATTTTCATTGAGTACACCTTCTCCTTTAGCATACCTGAGAAAAAGAAGTCAAGGGGGCTAAGGGCTGTTAATATTCCAAATATTTCAAAATACGCATTTTTTCCTATGTGTCCAGACTTTAGGGACACCCTGTATTATTACATTATGAAACATAAGCAAAAATAGAAATTAGAAAAGGATGAAATAAATGATAACTTTTATAAATGATTTTATTTGTTCATAGTTCACAAAAACCTTTTTTTGTTTTTACTTCAAAAATATTTTTTGGTGTGAATAATGAGATTGATTATGTTTTGTTTTTAAAAAATCAATATTTTGTGATATAGTAATTCAAAGTTCTAAGGTTCTAAATTCAGAAATTTGGTTTATTTCAATACTTAGTTTGTATGACTCTCATGGATGAAAAAGGAACCTCGGAGAGACACAGAGATGCAAATGGAAGAAGCAAGAACATCATTGGCTGTGCTTACTAAATCATTAGACTCATTTTTATTTCAATATTTAATTTAAGTTAATATTCAGATTTGCATTCTCTCCCTCCCACTTCTTCCTCCCCACTGAGAAAGCAAGAAAAACAAAACCCTGATTACAAACATGTAGAGTCCAGCAAAACAAATTCTGACCTTGACCATGTCCAAAAACACCATGTCTCAGTCTGCACTATGAGACCAATCACCTCTCTATCAGGAAGCAGGCGGCACGTTTCATCACACTTGTACTTATACTTATTTTAGAATCTCATCTACCAACCATGCAAAAGTTTTTGTTTAGATTTGAGAATAAATTTCTATCTGTCCTGATCGGCGGGTTGGGGAGAGCACTGGGGAGGGAAGAGACCTTGGTCTGTATTGGTCAGGTTCCAGGTCAAGAGAGTGGTTGTTTCCAGGAGGGATGAGGGGGCAGCAGCAGGGCAGGCAGCAAGATGCCCGAGTAGTCTTTGGTTTCCAGCAGGTGGATGGCTTTCTTCATTTGCTTCAAAGCTGTCTGATGGGGTTTGGGGGCAGGGGGAGGAGCAGTTATTGGAATCTGAGATCTGAACAAATTCTCTGCTTGGCTACTTGAACCTCGAACTCACTCTGCCCTCTGACCTCTCATTACCCAATACTGCTGTTTGTTAATCTCTTGGCTCCTGCTGCTGCCAATGATGTGTCTGCTCTTTGGTCTCTCCTTGCTCCAACACCTCCTTGGCCCTGTGGAAACCTCAGTTTCCTCATCTGTAAAGTGGAAATAATAGCAGAACCTACCTCACCAGGTTGTCGTGTAAAGTGCTTGGCAAACCTTAAGTCACACATAACTCTGATTTCTTGTTAGAAGTATGGTAACAATGACACTAGAGTTATGATAACAATTTTGTCCCAATGGTCATGTGCCAGGCTAGGCACCATCTTAACAGGGGCTTAGGTAAGGAAGAGAACTAAGATTGGTGTCCCAGGGCTCTTGTTTGGTTTTATAGTTTGGGTTGGTTTTGGTTTTTTGGTTTTTTTTTTTTACATTTCTATCATCTTGGATATCTAAAACGAATCCATTCCTAGGCCCCAAGTAGCTCCCTCCCATAGCTCTCATTCCTATAGTACTTTCGAGTTTCCAGAGCACTTCCCTCACCAAAGCCCAGGGAGGGAGGCAGGGAGGGCAAAGATTACTCAGACACAGCCAATGAATCTATATCAATTTGGGAGGTCCTTCCAGGGATGAGATTGTAGCTCACCCAAGCTTGGCTCTCTTGGAACACATTCAACACCTTCCCACCTCCCTCAGCCTCTTCTCCCCTCCGATTGGAAGACTAAAATATGGGGCACTAAATTCCACCCAAAGCCTTCTTTTATAGAGGGCAGAACCTGGATTTTGTGGCTCACTCTTTTCATTAAACATCCTTTTGTAAAAGCTAATTAATGCTAATTGACTAATCTACATTGAGGAGTGGTGGAAGCAATGGAGTGGGGGCTGGAAGCCAAAAGCATTAGAAGACTCACTTCTCTGCCCCTCGGGGGTACCCCTAGAGTCCTGAGGTGGAGTATGTAATTGCCTGGCTCTGGATCCCACCCCGCCAGTGAACTTAGGGGCAGGCCTAACCCTATTAGTCCAGGTTCAACGCTAGGATGAAATGAGACACTCACCCACTGATCAGTTAACAAAAGGTTTACTTTGCTCTGTTACAGCAAGGGTATGTAACGAAGATACAGTAGGAGCATTTAACTCCTATAGACTCTGCCCCTCAGATAAAGAGGTCTGGTCTTCAGAGCAGGGAATGGAAATTCAAGTGGCTGCCAGAATCCACCAAGCCTGAAAGGTCCCATCCATGGCTCTAGGAAGACACATCAGCTCAGCCAGAGGCCGCCAGAAAGCTATATACAGGGAGGCACAGCCTAAGTCTTATCCCAGGCCGATGAAGTCCTAGCTTTCTCATCTTTTCCTAGTTTTTCCTAACCCATGTTGTGGGGGAAAGAAGGACCCCTGGTAGATATTGATTCTGTCAGTGTTAGCATAGGTTAGGAGACAGTTAAGTGCAGCACTTACTAAATATTTGTTGATCGACTAAATGACCGAGACGTTTAATGCGTGCATTTGTACGTGCATATGTTTTCAGGCTGTAGAGGGCTCCTCAGGATTCTGAGGGTTTTTCTTGTCCCCTTTCCCTCCCCCCTCTCCGCGCCCCCCCCCCCCCCCCCGCCCCGTATAATCCTAAAAGAAGCTGATGGGCCAAAGGGAAAAAGAAACTCGAATGGAGACTGGTAGAGATCGAGTAAGAGTGCCCCAGGCAGAGGAAGGGATGGAAAGAAACCCATTTAGAACAACAGAGGCGGAGAGAGATGCCCACGAGGCAAAGGCTGCTGGAGAAACCTTGGCTTTAGCAATGCTTCAGCCAGGTCCTCCTGTTAAAAGGAAGCTTGGGAGCATGGGGTGGCTCCTAGGGGCGAGCGCAGAGTGTAGCCATGGAGAATCAGGAAAACAATCTACACACAGACAGCGGGCAACGTAAATGGACAGAGCGCCGGGCGCGCACCCCACCCCCGCCCCCAATCCCCCCACCAAAATGAATGACGTGTAATCAGGAGGGCCCAGCTCTGCGCTTGAGAAGAGATGAGAAGAAGCATCTTCCTTCTTCCCAGCAGCCGCGAGAGACTCTGGGTGGGGCCCGTTGCATATATTGCCTCCTGACTCCCATCATGGATTGACTAATGTCGCGGAACGGTTTTTCCCCCCCTTTTCTATTCTTTGTTGCTAGCGGAGTGGCGGAGGGATATATTTGGGACCTGGGGACGTAAAAACAAAAAGAATCAATAAAATAGCTTTAAGGGGAGACGCTCCCATGCCCACGGACACATACCCACAGACGCCCACCTCCATACTCAGAAGCCAGGCCCAGCCCCTGGGCTCTCAGCCTTCCGTGCAATCATGGGCTCCTTCCCTCCCTGATCTGTCTGGGCCCCCTTCTCCTTCATAGAGACCATTTTCCCTCTTCAGAGACAGGAGTAGAACCCTGGACCCAATGATATCCCCCCTGGGGCTCTTCCCACTTCAAAGCCCCTCTTCTTTCTAGGTTCGATTTCTGGCTCTGCTATTTACTAACTGGTAATTGGGCAAGTCATTTTTTTTTTACTCTCTCTGAACCTCAGTTTTCTCATCTGTAAAATGGTGATAAGGCAACGTGCCCTAGCAGCCTCCCAGAAGTGTTGTAAAGATTAACTGAGATAATGCATGAAAAAATGCTTTGTAAACCTTAAAAGCCTACACAAAAGTACTATTGTGATGATGAGTATTCTGTCATCTTTCTTCCACCCTCTCCTTCCCTTCTTCTGCAGCCTCCTTCTTCCCTCCTCCCAATTCTTTCCCTTCTCAGCCTCCCTCCCGGATTGTAGTCGGGAGCTCAGTGGGGGACCCTGCTTTTCTCCACCTGAAAGAAGCCTCAGATCTTGCAGCTCCCATCCCCTAGGGCTTGGGGGGATGGTTTACTTCTCCACCCTCCTGGGCCCTTGATGAGTGAAGGGCTGTAACTTGCACAGCATTTCCTCCCCTGGGGGCTCCAGCCCCTGAGGCCCAGACTAAGGACGAGACCTCTTCCCATTTGCCCTAATCAGGCCAGAGGCAGGGATGGTCCAGGCCCGGGTACAGTCACTTAGCTTTATTACAGGCACAGGAAACAGAGCACAGTACTAAAGAGGAGGGGGGATGTGGGGGAAGGCAGGAGGAAGGGGCCCCAGCAGGCCACTCGGACCACACAGTGCCTCCTAACATACAGTTCATGGCTAGAAAGGAGAAAGAAATATTTTCTGTCCGTGCCCCCTAGAGCTAGGGAACCCCCCCAACCCTCCCCATCCCCCTACCCCCACCATACTAGAGATTGCTCTGTACTATCCTGGCCACCTACTCTGACCCTTCTAGGCTACCCCATGCCATTCCCTAAGGCCTATGGGGCCTTTTGGGGATCAAAGTCTTGGGGATGGAGCCCCTTACAGATGCGGGGTCCAGATATTGAATCTCAGGTTGTAGCTGGGTTAGCAGCTTAGTCCAGAGCAGAGCTCAGTCCCGCTAGGCTGGGAGACTTAGCTAATTTGTCCAAAGAAGCCACACGTACACCTACACACCTACACACATTCATACACAGAGTCAAATACACACACATTCAGAGAAATAGTCACATGTGGCCACACAGTCACCAAAACACTCACGCACACCGAGTCACATAGACATACAGGGATCCATAGACATCCACAAGTGCACAGGCGTGCAGCCTTCCGTACTGGTTCCTGGGTCTTTGTGCGGCTGCCCCTTGGGCAGAGATCTGGGAGCAGGTAACAGGGGTCTCTGGGGGAGGGGCCCATGGCTGGGACAGAGCCTCTGCAGAACTGTTTCAGGGAAGACAGGTGGCTGTTTTTGTGTTTTGTATGTGCCTCAGTGGGCCCTGGCCCAGTTAGCAATTGAAAACACTATGGCTTAGATCCCAGTGGTCCTGCCCTCCTAAGGCCTGCAGACTTTTAATTCCCTTCAAGGGCACTTGAGACCCTTCATACTGTATCTTCTCAGAATTAATTCTGTCAGAGTAGATGGGGCTCAGGTTTGCCCATCCTCCCCCTCAACCCTCACCCCATCTGCCATAACAAGTACAGGGCTAGGAGAAACAGCAGCCCTTAGCAGCCAGTCTAGACCTGCTCTCTCAGCTGCTCTAGAGGAAGGGCCTCTCTAAAACCCTGCTCTTCAAGAGGGAACATTCACAGAGGGAGGACAGGATTGAAACCAGGAATGTACCAAGGAGGCATCTCTCTCCTTCCCCCCAGTCCAGATTAACCAAGCTGTGTGTCTGTCTCTTGCCCTTTCTGTGTCTGTCTGTCAGTCAATGTGTAAGACTTGTCCTTGGCAGGACCAATCTGGGCCATCTCTGTCCTTTTATTAGTCCCTTTGAGACAACAGCCTTTCTCCCACAAGCCTCCTTAAACCATCCCTGTCCCAGAACCTCCCCCTGGCAATTCATTCATTCATTCTTTCTCTTTTTCTTTCTTTCTTTCTCTTTTTCTTTCTTTCCTTCTTTCCTTCTCTCTCTCTCTCTCTCTCTCTCTCTCTCTCTCTCTTTCTCTCTCTCTCTCTCTCTCTCTCTCTCTTCCTGCCTGCCTGCCTTCTTTCTCTTTTTCTTTCTTTCCTTCTTTCTTTCTTTCTTTCTTTCTTTCTTTCTTTCTTTCTTTCCTTCTTTCTTACTTTCATCTATCCAGTTGTTTATTCATTCAATAAGATAATGGAAAGTTTTCAACCTAAAAAATATTTAAGGGTTCAAGATAGCTGTTTTCAAGTATCTGAAGGGATTTCATGTGTCAAAAGGGAGCAGCTTTGTCCTGTGTGGTCACAGAAGGCTGAACCAGGAGCAATGGGGAGTGCCCATTTGCCTATGCCTGTGGCTCTGGCCATGGGCTGATAGTGTGGCTGTCTCTATCGATGGTTCTTGGCGTGTGTGTGTGTGTGTGTGTGTGTGTGTGTGTGTGTGCATGTGTGTACACATGCCTACATGTGTTCGAATGCAACTGCTCTTGATTTTCTGGGGCTAAGGGCTCCACTTGTGCACATCCATTTGGAAAAGGATGCAAACATCAAACTAATAAGAGGCTCTTGTCTAATGCTGAGAGTTTCTCAGAAATCTGGCCCAGGGCCCCAGAATGCAGTGGGAGTAAATGAGCTGCTCAGGCCTGAAGGACAGCTCTAATAGGACTAAGTAGTCCCATTTCCTTCTGGAGTGGCTCTGCTAAATGCCCCAATGCATATGAGACCATTATAGTAATGAGACCCATCCCAGCCCTCACCACCCACCCCCTGGGTGCTCATCACCAGGGCTTTTCTGTCGTCATTTTTTTCCTCCAAAAAGAATCCCTCTTTATATGGGTTTTAGCAGGATGGGGGTTGGGAATAAATGACTGGTAGATAGATGGATGGATGGATAGATAGATAGACAGACAGAGAGATAGATATCAGAAGAATGAAGCCTGCAGAGGAGAACTATGGTTTACCAGGTAGGGCACAGATTCTGGGTCAGAAGATCCAGATTCAAATCTTATTTTACAACCTGTGGGTCTTGAACAAGTCACTTTCCTTTTGGGTGCTTCAGTTTCCTAATCTATAAAATGAGGGGGTGGGACCACACAGCCTCTGAGTTTTCTTCCAGTTCTAGAGCTTTGATTCTATGCACCATACAACTCAGGGGGTCTTCAGGTCAGTAAGACCAAAGCGTCCTTGTTCATTACATCCCCTCCAACCCAAATGGCCCTTCTCTGCTCCTTCAATCAATCTCCTGTCACCCTGCCATTGCACTGGCCATCCCCCCACCCATGCCTGGAATGCACTCCTCTCTTCACCTCAGCCTCACAGAATCCCTTACTTCCTTCAAACATCTCAAGCACAACCTTATAGGTGAAGCTTTTCCTCACCCCCAAAACCACTAATGTTCTCTTTCTCTATTCTATGTATATTTATTCTGTCTATACTTTTATACATACTTGTTGTCTCTCTGTTAGGTTGTAAGGTCTTTGAGAGGGGGATTGTTCTATTCTTTGTACTGGTATCCCCAATGCTTAGCAATAAAATAGATACTTATCAGATGCTTGTTGAGTGATTGATTGGCAGGATTGAGCCAAGGTGGAGTGGAGGGTCTATTCTGGTGAAATGATAGAGAGAACAGCATAGAGGTTGGGGTGGGAGGGAGGAGAGGAGTTAGGAGGGAAGGACTGGGGGATGAGAGCTCTCCTCTCCACTTCCTCAATCAGCAATTACTCCGTCTCTGCTTTCTGCCAGCTCTTCACTCAGACGTAATGACAGGGCTGCAAAATTGGCTCCTGCAGATGGTGGTAATCATGGCACTGCCTGACTCTTTTCACGATGCCCATAAAGGGCCAGGGGTAACCCAGACATCAGAACTGTTTTCCTGAGGGAGTTGCCCCCTCCACTGCCACCCACCCCAAGGCCCTAAAGGATCACAGACTTTACAGCTGGAAGAGACCTTAGACCCCCTGTAGTCCAACATTCTCATTCTACAGAGAAGCAAACATGCTTGGCCAGGACAGATATAATAAATGGCAGAGCCAGGATTCAGAACTGGGTCTGCTGACACCAAATCCAGCACTCCTTAAACTACTTTATACTGAAAGATAAGGTTCTGTGGTTAAACAGTGGGCCACACTCTGATCCAGCTCCTTACCCCTTCTTAGCCTCTCTGTCTATACAGTCTGTTGGTGGTAAACAGATATAACTCCTTCAGGCCATTCAGCATACAAGTGAGGCATAGCATAGAGCCTCTTAGAAATCACTACCCCAAAAATCTTCGCAGTAAATTTCTCTGATAGAGGTCTCAGATCCAAGATGTACAAGGAGTGGATTTGAATTTAAAAGAATATATAATTTATAAGCCATCCTCCAATCAATACATGGTCAAAGGATATGAACAGGTAGGTTTTTGCGGGGGAGGCAAGGCAATTGGGGTTAAATAATTTGCCCAAGGTCACACAGCTACTAAGTGTCAAGTATCTGAGGCCAGGTTTGAACTCAGGTTCTACTGACTCCAGGGCCAATGCTCCATTCACTGCACCACCTAGCTGTGCCCCCTCCCTTTAAAAAAATTTTTTTTAGGCAGTTCTCAAAGGAAGAAATTCCAGCTGTCAATAATCATATGAAAAAATGCTCCAAATCACTGATAATGAGAAAAATGCAAATTAAAACACCCCTGAGGTCTTACCAAACACTTGCCAGATCGGCAAAGATGACAAATACAGACAATGACATTGTTGGAGGGGTTGCGGGAAAATTGTCACAATAATGT
Organism: Trichosurus vulpecula; assembly: GCF_011100635.1. Lineage (NCBI taxonomy): Eukaryota > Metazoa > Chordata > Mammalia > Diprotodontia > Phalangeridae > Trichosurus > Trichosurus vulpecula. Next base: position 70,474,220 of record NC_050573.1, read on the forward strand.
ATTGTCACAGCTAGGAATCGGTCCAACTATTCTCCCAGTTCCAGGTGTTTTTCCCTGCCTTTCCCTGGGATGCTCCCATTCATCTTTGCCTCCTGGCTTCCCTGGTTTCCTTCAAGTCTCAGTTAAAATTCCACCTTTCTCAATCCTCCTTAATTCTAGTATCTTCCCCCTATTTATTATTTTCAATTTATCCTATATGTAGCTTGTTTATATATAGTCGTTTGAATCTTATCTCCTCCATTAATTAGACTGTGAGCACCTTGCAAATAGGTATTATCTTTTGCCTTTATTTGTATTTCCACTCTTAACACAATGCCTGGTGCATTGTAGTTGCTTAATAAGTGTTTATTAATTAACTGACATTATATTTCAAGAAATTTTAAAAGAAAACTGCCTGGATCTCCTAAAACCAGAGGACAAAGTGAAAATAGAAAGAAAAAAATACCAATCACCTCCTGAAAGAAATTCTAATGTTCTAACAAAAATCCAGAGCTTTCAGGTCAAAGAAAAAAATGCTGCAAGCAGCCAGAAAGAAAGAATTCATGTACCAAGGGGCCATGGTCAGTCACATATGACTTAGCAGCTACCACTTTAAAGGAGTGGAAAGCTTTTACAGAAGGAAAAGAATATACATTTACCTGCAGGAATAGCTTCTTGTGAAGCAAAAGTGAATATAATCCTACAGGGGGAAAATGGATCTTTGATAAGATAGAGAACTTCTAAGCATTCCTGATGAAAAGACCAGAGCTGTGTAGAAACTTTGAAGTTCAAAAACAGGAGTTAAGTGACACATAAAAAGGTAATGAATGAACAGTGATAACAGACTAAGCAAGGATAAACATTCTAATGTGGGGAGATGATGCTCATGTCCCCTCTGAATCCTATCATTTGTTGTTGTTCAGTTATTGAATCACATCCAGCTCTTTGCAACCCTGTAGACCGATTGTCCATGGAGCTTTCTTGACAAAGACAAAATGGTTTGCCATTTCCTTCTCCGGTTTTATGCAGGCAGGGGTTAAGCAACTTGCCCAGAGTCACACAGCTAATAAGTGTCTGAGGTCAGATTTGAGCTTTGGTCTTTCAACCCTGTAATTATCAGGCACCATAGAAGAAGCCTAAAGGCCTGAGAATGGCTCTGTTATGACTTGATGACCTTAAAAGCAGAATAGAAATGGGGGTGGGGGAAGAAAGTTAGGAGAAATTATCGCACATAATTGAGGTGCGAAAGTAGAAGTCCATACAAACAAGAAGGAAGGAGTGGAAGGAGCAGGTAATTCTTGAACCTCGCTCTCATCTAAACTGGTTAAGGAATGAAGAACATACGCATAGAGTTGAGTACAGAAATACATATCATTCAAGAGGGAAAGAGAGAAGGCAAAAGGGGTGAGTAGATTAAGGAGAAGGAGTAGATTATGGAGAGGCGTTAATCCCAAGAAAAACAAACTCTAAGGATATAAAAAATTATTCATAGCTCTTTTTGAGGTTGCAAAGAATTGGAATCTGATGGGGTACCTATCAATGGGGGGATAGCTGAGCAAGTTATGATACATAAATGCTAAAGAAGCTACAAAGCTGTAAGAAATGATGAAGGGTATAGTTTTAGAGAAATCTGGGAAGACTTATATACACTGATGCAGAGAGAGTTGAACAGAACCGGGAGAAAAATGTACACAAAGACAACAACATTGTGAAAACAAACAACTTTGAAAGACTTAGGAAGTCTGAACAGTGTAATGATTAACCATGATTCCAGAAGACTAATGATCAACTATGCTACCAAGGTAAAAGACCTAGGGTGCAGAATGAGACATCTATATTTTACATATAGAGAAAAACTATACATATATATGTATGTATACACATTTATATGTACATATATGTGTATATACATATATACATACACACATATACATATATAGTTTTCTTTTAGACATAACCAATGAAGGTATTTTTTTTTTGTTCAACTATACATTTGTATAGTTGTTTTTATATATGTTTGTTTTTTCTTCCATTCTTAGTGGGGGAGGGAGAGGTAGGAGAGAGAGAGGATTTTTGCTGAATGAAAAAAATAAACTTTAATTTAGAACAAGAAAATTTTAATGACAAGCAAAATCCCCTAATAAAAACAGGAATATGCTCACAAATTCCCAAAGCATGCTACCTCCCTTGCTTCCAGCCATAGTGAGATATGAGTTACTCATTTTATATGCTGCCTTTAGGCTCAGATCTACAAGCAAGAAAGCATGCAGGGTGTCATAATTATCCATCGATTGAGCACAAAAGTTATGGTGTCCCAATGTTTGTGTGTCCTACCATCGTCTCTCATAAGAGGACTGCTGAGTTTTTAGGACTCAGTCACCCCTTTGTTGAAAATGTTGAGGATTCCAAGGGCTGGGTGGGAGTGATTGGACTGGGCCCTAAGTCAGACCTCAGCAAGAGCGGATGATGCTACTCTGAGCTGTTCTTATCACTGTTTCATTAAGGCCTGAAGTCTGTATCTTGGTAATAGTGAAGGGTGAAACCTCGATGTGTACAAACCTCACAGAGGGATGGAGGGACTATTGACATGGGATGGAAGAGACCGTTGCCAGGGGATGGAGGGGACCATTGCCATGGAATGGAGGGGATCATTACAAGGGGAGGGGGAAATGGGGGAAGGGAAATATCTAACTTGCACAGCCATTTCCTTTCTCTTCCTTCTTTGTTTTTTCCTTTGTAGCTTCCCCTGTGTTCTTTCTGAAACCTCTTACTCAAAGGCATCCTTTTTGCTTTGTGTCTAAACATAATCTCCTGGAACAGGCAGAATGTCTCTAGTCTCAAAGTCTTCTGGGGACACAATGGCCCTCTAGAGAAGTTCCTTACATGGAAGGAGGGGGAGGTGGTAGAAATTTGTATTACCTACCCTACCAGTAGTCTCTCCACTTGGCAATGAATTACGTGGCCATATAGCAGCCCATGAAATAAAGAAAAATCCTAACTAGCCCTCCACAGCCCCCACTTTGCTTCTGTAGAAGCAGAGTGGTGGCAGAGAGGTCAGAGGGTGCTGAGAATCCCATAGAGTTCATACCATTTCATGCACAAGTCAAGCTATCACCCTCGGGTTGTCATTGATCCTCTTCTAGAATGAAGGATAAACAACAACAACAACAAATAAAAATAGCTAACCTTTAACTAGCATTTTAAAGTTGACAGAGAAACCTTTTGATTTTCTTTTCTGAGTTTTGATTAAAGGGGCCGTCCCTTGATTAACTTCTTAAAGACCTCTATTCACTGAATGGGCCTTACGTCCTTACGTTGCTCAAAGTGAGAACCTGAAAAGACCTTAGCCTGAAAGAGCCAGGGTCTCCCAATGCATCCTGGGCCATCTCCAGTCGTCCTGGTGAATATCAGGCCACTGGACCCAGATGGCTCTGGAGAAGAAAGTGAAGCTGGTGACCTTGCACAGCCCTCCAGCACTCAAATCATAGTCAACTACAAGTCATGGCATCATTCCCTGGTGTCATGACCCCTTTGGAGAATGAAGGATGAACACAACAATAAAGTGGACAAAACATTTTACTTATTACCTTAGCTGTTAGTATTAAATGTAAGATCCTTGCCCAGAAACCAAGTGGCCATATAACAGAAGATCTGGGATCAGACCTCTGATTTTATTGGAACAGGGCACTCTCAGGGAGGAAGCTCCCTCTACCAATGCAGATTGGTAACTCCTCCGATACTGAGAAAGTTGTCTCAGGCAAAAGAGTTCATTTTCAGAGTGGCAATATGTAGCAGAATCAGCACTTGAACTCAGGTATTCTTTACTCAGCCATCTAGTCCAACCTTCTCCATTTTACGGATGAGGAAACTGAGTCAACCCAGAGAGATAGTATGACTAAATATTGTCTCTGACTTCAAATCGAGCACACTTTGTACTGTCCCATGCCAGCTAGACAGCTTGGTGGTAGTTAGGTGGTACAGTTAATTAGAATCAGGAAGACCTGAATTCAAATCAAATCCAGTTTCAGAAACTTACTAGCTATGAGACCCTGAGTAAATCAATTTAACCTCTATTTGCCTCAATTTCTTAAAATAGGGATAAAAATAGTGATGACTACCTGGCATAAAATGAGAGATTTGTAAAGCATGTCGCAAACATTAAAGTACTATATAAATCCTAACTATGATTGTCATCATTAGCTTATATTAATCTTAACATTCTGACCAGAAATAAAACTAGAAGACAAAAAGAAGTCAGAGCTAAACAGAAGTAGAGCTGATGAATTCTCTTTGTACAGCAAAAAAAAAAAAAAAAAAAAGAGTGGGCAGAATTTGTTTTATTGCATGGTTGAAGGTAATAAGAAATATCATTTCCTGAGTCACTTGATCATCACCTCATATTTTAAGACTCATGATAAATATTAGCAAAAAGATCATCATGAAAACAATTGCATGTTGTGTGGCAATATCCTGTTATGGAGGATAAGGGAGGAGAGAGTCATGGAAGCACAAAATTTGAGAACTGGAAGGTACCTCGATGGCCGGGTAGTCCAGCTCCCACTATACCATATCAGACATATCATCCAGCCTGTGCTGGAAGACTCCCAAGGAGGGAGGACCCACTGCCTCTGGAGAAGGTCCATTACATTTTTGGACAACTTTAATTGTTGTGAAGTTTTCCTAACACTGAGCTTAAATTTCCCCTTTTGCAATTTCATGTGGTGCTCCTGGTTCCTCCCTCTGGGGCCAGTAGAACAAATCTAATCCGTTCTCCACAGGCCAGCCTTTCAGATACTTGAAGACAGCCATCATGTTGCACCTGATTCTTCTCTACTCCAGACTAAACATGCCCAGTTCCTTCAGCTACTTCTTATATGTCATGAATTCACAGCCATTCACTATCCTCTGAACGGATCATTAATGATCAATGTCCTTCTTAAATCATGATGTCCAGAACTTAAAACAATACTCTAGATGAGGCAGAGAAATTCTATTCAGACTAAGAGAAGAAGAGGGTGGTGCAGTGGATAGAGTGCCACACGTGGACTCAGGAAAACCTGAGTTCAAATCTAGTCTTAGTCACTTACTACCTATGTGACTCTGGACAAGTTAACCTCTGTCCTCCTCAGTTTCCTCGTCTGTAAAAAGGGTACAGTAAAATAGCACCTACCTCTCAGAGTTGTTGTGAAAATCAAATGAAATAATATTTCTAAAGCATTTGCAAATCAATGCTAAGTATTGTTGTTATTAAGTCTTTTGATGCTTGGTGACTTTAATGTAAAGGCTGTTACAGTGACATAAATATATGTAATATATTACTATAATTATACAATATAATAAATATATATATATATATATAATATAAATATATATACAGAGTATAAAACGATGTGGAAAACATGGTTCAGGAGTAAAACACCCAAGAGGCCAAAGTCTTAGAGATTGCCCAGAAGCCTCACTTTTATGTACCATAAATACCTTCTTCCTTTTTTTTTTCTTCTTCAAGGTAATTGGGATTAGGTGACTTCCTGAGAGTCACACAGCTAGTGTCAAGTGTCTGGTCTGAGGCAGGATTTGAACTCAGGTCCTCCTGACTTCAGGGTTGGTGCTCTACACACTGAGCCCTCTAGCTGCCCCTTGTAAGTACTTTCTTCAAGGATGTATCTATTCCTCTCAAAGCTGTCCTCTGGACTTTCTCTACTGAGCCCCTGGTCTTGACACCTTCTTGTCCACCTCCCTCCCCACTCTCCCCTTCACTTTTTAGCTTCCTTTTATGTGTTGGTCTTCCCTCATTAGAAGGTAAGCTCCTTGAGGGCAGGAACCAGCTTTCTTTCTGCTCCTACTGGTGTTCGCAACACTTAGCACAGTGCCTGAGAACACATCATAAGGGCTTAATAAATGTGCTAGACATGGCAAACACCAAATAAGCACCATAAAAATGAAATTGTGGATACTTTCTGATATGGGAGGCATTTCCAAATCAGCTATTTGAGGGGAGGGGCCCTGAAAGCTGTCATCAGAAAAGAGAAGACTGGAAAAGGTGATAAACTCATGCATTGAAGGCTCTGGATAACTAACCAATGGCTCACATATGCCACTGGCATCCACTCAGTATCCAAAGATCTAAAGGAAGGTACCCAGCATGTCTTTCTCCAGAGGCAGTGGGTCCTCCCTCCTGGCAGGAAGACATGGACAGTCATTGCTAAGAAAGAGAAGGCAGGGATGATTTGGGATCTGTGTCACTGGAGGGAGTATCCACGTTGGTGAGGTCACACACCCAGTCTCCACTTCAAAGGATTGCTATTAGGAAAGTTGTGTCATCTGTAAAAATCTACAGAATAGAAGTTTCATTATTATCACCCTCGTGTCCTCCTCAGAGTGGACAGAGTCCTGGATTTAGACACAGAGGACCTAGGCTTGAACCCAAGTAGCTCTGCCACTGATCACTTCTGTGACCTTGAACAAATCATTTTTCCTCTCTTGGCCTCAGTTTACCCCTTCTGTAAAATGCTTGAATTTGATGGTCTCCAGGGGAGCTTCCAGCTCTGACAGAGACCGGCAAATGACCCCAAGGCAATGAGATTATACGAAGATGGTGGGTATGAATAGGCTTCATGATCTAGGACTCTAAGAGAAGTAAAGGGATACCTGGGTGCTGCAGTGGATAGAGTGCTGTGCCTGCTGAGTTCAAATCTCTAGTCCAATTCCTTCATTTGGCTGGTGAGGAAACTGAGACCCAGAGTGGAGAAATGACTTAGCCAAGGCCACCCAGATTGGAAATGGCAAGAGTAGAAATGGAAACTCGGGTCCTCTCTGGAGGACTTAGGGGGAAATGAGTATGAATGATGCAGAAATACAGGTACAAAGGAGTTGCAGCTTCTGCCGGTGGAGAGAGAAAACCAGAAGGCAGAGTGTGGAGCAAAGCCCCCAGCCAGGGCCGGAGCCCGAGTCCTGATCCAGAATCTCTGCAGAGCAGACTGTCTCTGTCCAAAAACTGGGGGTTCTTAAGACAACCTGTCAATGGAACACCCAGGCGATGGGGAGTACTCACTCTTCTCTGCCTTCCTTACTCTTTTTCTCTGCTTCAGATCTGCTCCCCACGACTTCCCCACAAAATGAGATCCTGAATCTTTTCTAATTATCAGAGCTTACCCCTCCCACACCCAACACAAGATAGGAGCAGTATGGTTTAGTGGTTAGGGTGCTGAACTTGGATATTGGAAGACCTGGGTTCAAAACTTACCTCAGACACCAAATCAGCTTTGTGACCCTGGGAAAGTCACTAACCTCTGTGTGTTTCAGTTAATTTCTTGAGATTTACTTGAGAGGTAGCATAGGTTGCTCAGTGGATAGAACACCGGACCTGGAGTCAGGAAGACTCCTCTCCATGAGTTCAAATCTGGCCTCAGGCACGTATTAGCTATGTGACCTTGGGCAAGTCACTTAACTCTGTTTGCCTCGGTTTCCTCACCTGTCAAATGAACTAGAGAAGGAAATAGCAAACCACTCCAATATCTTTGTCAAGATAACCCCAAATGGGGTCACAAAGAGTCAGACACTAAAAAGCAACTCAACAACAAAGCATAATGTGGTTAAAAAAAGAGCATTGGATTTTGGCTCAGGAGGAGCTGCCTTTAAATCCTGGTTCTGCTACTTATTACCTGTTCTACCTTGCACAAGTCACTTAACTTGCCTTTGCCTGTTTCCTCACTGTAAAATGAAGTGGTCGGAGTAGATGGCCTCCCAGGTGTCTTCTGACTTTGGACTCACAATCCTATGATTGGAAGGAAATTATAGATCTTTCCAATAATCTTTTTTTCTGGTTTTTTTTTTTTTTGGTTTTTGGTTTCCAATATTCTTGTAAAAGAAAACAAAACAGGACCGCAACCATTGAGGAACAGCTGAACAAATTCTGATATATTAGCGAAATATAATACCAGCCAGTATGCATATAGTGCGTATAGCATGTATATATGTTTGCATAGCAAACCTCTTATTTTAGCCTCAAATTGCCCCTCAGATGAGAAAACTCAGGCTAGGAGAGATTGAGTGACTTGTCCAGGGTCATACAGCTACCAAGTGTCTGGAGTAGTCTCTGAGCTCTGGTCTCCCTTCCTCCACATCCTTCCCACTATCCACTACAACACCTCAATATCTAGAAATACTGCCACCACACCAAAAAAGATGAACATAAATGCTAGAAGAGAAGGGGAGAGGACTATCTGCTGGCTATCAGACCACATGGGAAATATGAAGAATTCAAAGAAAAATAAGAAGGTTTTTATGGAGTGACATAAAACAGAGAGAGCAGAACTAAAAAAAGTGATTCACACATGGACCCCAAGTCGACAATAATGATTACAAATCCATGTTAAATATACAGGGATAAAAGCAAATAAGGATCGTGAAAACCAGAAAACATGTTTTGTGAAACAGATGGTAATACAATAGAAACCCTGACATTATATAGCAGTGTTGGAAGGCATCATGAAGCATGTGGGGACTTGAGCCGGGTCATAGCTGAAGGGAAGCCTTGGGCTAGAGAGAGGATGAGTGGGGAAGACTTGGAAGGCCAGGAGAAAACTCTAGTAAAGGCCTAGGGTTAACAGAAAAGAGCTGGGGCAGGAGAGGAAGAGGAGGGTCAAGAGCAGAGGGTCTGCATTTTCAGGAGTGTATAATAAGGCTGAAAAGGCCATGCGTAAGAAGCCTGACTGGGCAGGGCTTTGAATGCCAGACTGAGGGGTTTGGAGTTGATTCGTTAGGCATGAGACAGCTAGTTATAGAGTTTTTCGTTTTTGTTTATTTAAGTGGGGTCAGAAAACAATCAGAAGAACGTTTCAGGAAAATTACTCTGGTGGCCATATACAAAATAGGTTGACACACAGGAAAGACCAGAGACAAGCAGACTAGGTAGGAACCTGAGGTTGTAATCCAGTAATTATTAATGCCTGGATTAAAGTGGCTGCAATGGGAATGGAAGAGGACAGAACTGATGTGCTAATGTGAAGGACTGATAAGACTTGGAAATAGGACCAATAAGAGAAGGGAGCAGGGGAATGAAACTTGACCCTAATAGCCTGGGAGACAAGTAGTGCTATGAATAGAAATGAGTGAATTGGGAAGAGGAGCCCATTGGGATTTTTTTATCTGTTGAATCTGAAATGACATTGTGACATGGAATCCAACCCATCAAGCATTTACTAAGTACCTATTAAGTGCATGGCACTGTCAGATACTGAGAGAACAAAGACAAAATGAGAAATAGTCCCCAGAGTTTACATTCTACTGGGAGGTCAGGGGTGCAACATGTAAGCAGATCCATACATAACAGATAGTTTGAAGAGGAGAGAGAAAGCACTAATAAGGAAGAGGATCAGGAAAGGCTTCCTTAGGAGATGACACGTGACTTGAGCCTTGAACGAAATTTTAAGTGGAAGTGAGGAGTGAGTGCACTCCAGGCATGGAAGACAGTCTTTACAAACACAAGGAGGTAGCAGATGGAATGCTGAGGTCAGGGAACAGCAAGACAATCAGTTTGACCTTGAAAGTAGAGGGGATGGGGTTATATGTGTGAAATAAGCCTGGAAAGGGAGGCTATAGCCACAGTATGAAGGCCTTTAAATGCCAACTGGGGAGCATATATTTTCTTCTAGAAGCAAAAGTGAGCCACTAATGCTTTTTTGATGGGGGGAGTGACATAGTCAGACTTGTGCTTTAGGAAAATATTTTCATAGCTGTGTGGAGGATGGGCTGGAAAGGGGAGGGACTAGAAGCCAGGAGTCCAATGAGGAGGCTACAGTAGTCTATCTATCCAGATGATTAGAAGAGAGGCAGTATAATGTAATGGGAGAGAAAACGAGAATTGAAGAGGCCCAATTATACCACTTCATCTGTGCAACCTCAGAGAAGTGGCCTCTCTATCCTGGAATCCATGACAGAAAAGAAGAGGAAAGCAGGTCATGGCCTCATTATAAAAGAGGAGATTTCAAGGAATTGAGAAAAAAGAAAGGTGGGAACTTGTGAACTAGAATTTTGGGGGGGAAGTGACCCCAAGAGGCATGAGAAGCTCTCAAGAATGGAAAGCTACTGGCACAAATATTAGCTACATGACTTTGGACAAATCACTTAGCTTCGTTGAGACTCAGTTTCCTTATCTGTAAAATGAGGATAAAGACACTTGCTGTACTGATGCAGATGAGATAAAGTATGTAAACTTCAAAGTGCTTTATCAGTGTTGGCTATTACGAGTTCAGGTGGGAAAATTGAGATCTAGAGAGGGCGAGATTTGTTCAAGGTCACACAGGTGAGGGAGACAGAAACAGAGACAAACAGGGAGACAGAGAGATAGAGACAGAGGGAAGCAGAGAAGGAGAAACGACAGAGGGACAGAGAGAGAAGAGGGAGACAGACAGAGACAGAGACAGACAGAGGGACAAGGAGACAGAGGAAAAGGAAGAGGGAGAGGGAGACAGAGAGATAGAGACAGAGAGAGAGAGAACAGAGAGACGGAGAGAAAGAGAGACAGAGAAAGAGAGAACACAGAGAAAACAGAGAGAGAGAGAGAGAGAGAGAGAGAGAGAGAGAGAGAGAGAGAGGGAGGGAGAGAGAGAGAGAGAGAACACAGAGAGAAAAGAGAGAACAGAGAAAACAGAGAGAACACAGAGAGAGAACACTGAAAAAGAACACAAAGAGAGAGAAAACAGAGAAGAGAGAGAGAGAGAGAGAGAGAGAGAGAGAGAGAGAGAGAGAGAAACGATCTCCAAAACATGTTCAAGAGAGAAGAAAAACAGATCAGAGTGGAAGCTGTGGAAGCTATCTCTTCTTTAAAATCTAC